>NC_056749.1:658946154-658966154 GCF_019279795.1 Protopterus annectens | reverse complement strand
ATGCATTATATGTGGTTGGGTACATTTAGTAACAGAAACACAAGCAAAAATTTATTGGAAAACTTACATAATATAATAGCTACTTGAAATCCAAATTACCTGCACAAAGGTAAAAGTGTATGCAGGTCATGAAACACAATGGACTTCCAAAGTTCTCCTTATGGATAGAGCCCCTTGGTAACAGCTGGTATACTACATCAATATATTGAAGGACAGGCTATACAAATGTTGCAAGGTATGTGGTTTCCTGTCCTGGTTTTGTTATGGCGTATCACAGAATATTACAATACCTGTGTGCCATATTCAGTTGTACCATTTGTGTTATATACAAGCAATTTTGTCTTGTACAATCAGGTTTAGTAAAAGGATGTACATAGAATGTATTTAAAGTATCTGTGCTATTATGTAACTATGAGAATAGAAAATTTCTTGCCACAATTTACAAACTAATACAGAGAAGAACATAACTCAAGTCTGATACTATGCATTCCTCCAGACCTTGAAATTTCAGAACAGTAATGAACACCTAATCAGGGATGTCTGTTTAGTACTTGTACCTGGTTATCATATTACACCTCAGGTTCAGTTCATTTGTAGCACGTCTGTAATGCAGAACACAGCTTGGCAAATGTTTTCTGTTGATTAATCCTAATATTGCAGGTACTGATGACAGTGTCACTACCCCACTGATATCAAACCACAAAGGAGTCCATGGTGGGGGTCCAAGGATACTCACTTGCATGGAAATGAAAGCAAACAATTAAAAGTTATGTTTTTTTACTTAACTGCACTTTAGCTCAACAATTCCGTTTCTTTTCTTTTCTTGGAGCTGACCTCAGGGACGGTTCACTGCTACTACTTCCTTTTAATCAGTACATAAGCATTGTTTTAATTTTAACTTCTGCCGCAGGCATAAAGATACCAGTGATAACAGCCAATAAAATGGTGGATTTTACATTTCTGCAGGACAACGATATTTTTCAGACTTAATGTTTGGCTGTCTACTGTTTTCAAGAGTGTGCTTTCACTGAGATGTCACTTATGGGACATTAGTGTGATACTGTTATGACAAAAACTATCAGTAACTCTCTAATATGTTTTATCAAATTCTGTGTCCAGCTGAAGCATTTAGCAGAAATATGATACTGCTAAGGATAACCAGCCAGATGGAGGGCAGACTGACTATTCCCAGTTTAGCTAGCAACAATGAGAACACTATAGGCTAACATGTTACAGCTTGTGAAGCTTCAGTCCCATTCATTTACTCTGATATGCATTATATCTTCATGACTGGTCCCTTATTTCAGGGTCCAATCTGTACTGGAGTAGCTTACTGCAGTTACAACAAAATAAGCAATTATTAATCCATTCACAAACTCAGGTGAATTAGATTATTCTAAACAAGCATTGTGGTAGCTAAATGCTGATTGGCCAGAGTTCACTCCTACACTGTGCTGTTAATCAGCAATTGCTTTTTGAAACTATTACATTAAGTGTGTGTGTGTGTGTGTGTGTGTGTGTGTGTGTGTGTGTGTGTGTGTGTGTGTGTGTGTGTGTGTGTGTGTGTGTGTGTGTGTGTGTGTGTGTGTGTGGTACAACTATTGCAATTGTAAGCTCAACATTTTCCATACTAGTATAGATTTGGTTAGTAGTAATAAGGCAGCTGTTGTGGTACTGTATTTATGTTTGTCAATGCAGTGATATAAGGAGTCTATAATCAATTAAACCTAAATCCTAAATCCTAGATTAACACAAAACAGCAAAGATATATGCTTAAAGCTCTGTAAAACCATTACTGACACTGGGATATTTCAAAACGTACATCAATACAAAAAAACTCAGAAAATAATTAAAAACCTGTTCTGGAATGTAAAGTTTCTTAACTACTCAGCTACTGCAAAACCATTAGGTGCTATTCAAATTCTAACAAGTATAGTTGATAAGGTTGCCCAGACTGCAACAGATTAGTCAGCTTTCTTGCAGAAACAGTAACCTGATTTAAGGAAGTTATACATTCACAGATTACCACTCTCTCTCTCTATACATACATATATATATATATATATATATATATATATATATATATATATATATATATATATATATGTATATATATATATCTACATATATATCTCAAAGTACAGAAAGGAGATAAAAATGGAAGGTGGCAACAAAATGAGAGCTATCCAGAGCACTCAGTTTGGCGTACAGACAAAGAAACTGAAAAGGGAGGTGAAGCAGTTATGTGTCAGTTATACCTGACACTGAAGAGATAAAATTGATCCAGATGCCTTAAACTTAGAAGATATGAACTGTTGCAAAGAATGCATGATCATCAGAAAAGTACATTCTTAAAGGTGCAAAGATAATGGAACTCAGTCCTGCCTATTCACAAAACAATGATATAAAGATAGCTTACAAGACTCATATAGTTGTTATAGAAACTAAAGCACCTGCAAATGAATATGGACAGCATGCTAGAAAGTGTTCTGATCCACTGTTAAATGTACCTAGCAAGCATAGCCACAAAAACCTACCCTCCTGTTTAGATGGTACCTTTACCAAAACTTGTTTGGAGAGATTTAAGTATGATTTTTATAGACCAGCCAACAACACTGTTTTCTAGTAAAGACTGATGCATGTTATACTATCTTCTGTGGCAGAAACATTTCCTTCCACCTTAGAAAAAACTGTAACACCAGTAACAGACAAAGGCTTTTCATTGTTTTATATTCCTAAATCATTCCGATTGACAAAGGACCACAATTTAATAGTATCCACTTTGAGCCATTCTACAGTAACTGAGGCATTCATCAGAGAAAAAATAATTTCACTGTGGTCACGTGTGAATTATATTGTCGAATGCATTATAGCCAACATAAGCACGACAATCAGAATCCATCCATCCATCCATCCATCCATCCATCCATCCATCCATCCATTTTTCCATCCATCCACAATACCTTTTCACATTTTTGAGCATGGGGTTGGGGTGTCACTTCAGCGGCAATCATCTAGAGTTAATATTCATACAGCCAAGTGGCTAGCCCTGCCATGGTCATCTTCCAGACCACACATGAGTGCACACACTCACATCTATGGCCAATTTAGTGTCCAATCCACCTACTGCATGTCTTTGGAATAAGGGAAGAAAGTGACTCAACTCTATAGCTGTGCCAGTGGGGAGTCTTACTGGAGATCTGGAGAAAGAGGGAGAAATCATCCCCAGACCGACTGTGATCTTTGTGTGCTCTTAAGGGAAATTGTACTTTCATGTGTGTGTACTTGTCATCCTCCCAATGTGTATGTTCTCAGTGGTGCTAGTAGGGAGGATTGAGGCTCCTTGATTACTAGGCCAGGACAGGGGCATCACACCCCTCACAGTAATATTGAGGTTAAGTCTTGACATTTAGTACCATTGTATTTAATGATGTTAATGTTTTATCTCTAAACATTTTATTCCATTACAGACTCAGCAATATCAGTTTTAAAATATTCTACTGCGCAATCATGTTGTTTCCTTACAGTATCAGCCATATTCAAGTTTTGAAATATATTTGCTGCTACTGTATCTGACTGAAAAGATGACTTTATAAAAGAAGAATGCACACATATAAAGTTTATGAGTCAGACTGTGATGAAGAAAAAAAAATAATAATTAAACGTTTTCCTGACATGCTTTAAGAGTGATGGATTGGCAATCTTCTTTCAAGAATGGTGTCATCATGATGTTGCCCTTGAAAAATTCAGTAATTCTCATTCTATTAAGTTGTATATCACACAGAAGTATTCGGTGAAAATAGGATTCTGGAAAGAAGAAACAGGCAGACAAAATTTAGACTAGACTGGCCGTTCATATGACCACCTGCTGCATTGGGAGAACTCTAATTTTGATGGATCTGGTGGCTAAGCTGGAAGACCATGTCCAGCTTCAGAGTCATTTGCATAAACTGACATCCATTATAGCTTTCTGATCACTTTTTAGACTGTCATAAAAAGTATAAACTGGTTTCAAAGCTGCTGTATATATTTACTTTGCAGTAAATTAATCCTTTTATTCAAATAAGCTGCCTCTGATCTTCATTTTCAGTGCAGACACAATAATTTTAAGGCTAATCTGCCTGCTGCAGAGTATCTGCCAAAAGTAAATGTTGTACTGCCTAATTCCATTCTGAGTACAGCAAACAGCAAGGCACAAAAATCAGTATCTTGGACGTAGCATTTAGGGAGTACTTCATCTTAACAAACAAAAAGTGCCATATTCATCTGTTAATAAAAGAAAAAATAGCATATTATTTATAGGGAATGTATCCTTATTTTCAGCAGTAAATGCTTACCTGTAAAAATAGGTATAAAATTTGTTTCATCTCTACAATCAGTTTTGAACCTAAATGAGAATTGCTGCATATACAAAATACCTCTCTACTGTCACTAACTTCCTAGAATGTCCCAGATTTTGCCTCATATTTTTATCTTTTTCTCATAATATTTCTGATTTTCTGGTAAATCACTTAAGACTGCAGTCAGTTGATAATGCCAGACATCAGAGGTTCATGCTTCTTATTGTTCAGAAATTCATGCGTGTTAAACCTGTTGTTCTGTTAACTCTTTAAATAAAGAACATTTAAACATTGTCCCTGATTTTCAAATCTTTGTCGCCTCGTTATTGTTGGCTTTGTCATTGATAACTGGAGCAAAGAAGTTGCAAAGTTGCAAGCTGTGTCACACAGACATATCCATGCAATAGCAATGCTTACATATTATAAATTAGTGTCTGCCTACATGTAGCCATTTAACAAGCAGGATGAAGCAAGTATTGCAATGTAATGAGTCAATTCGCTTTTCTAATTATGGTAGGGCATTGTTTAATATTTTATATTTTCAAAACATTGGTTGATAAAGAACAGTTGTGCTCTGGATATCAGTACACTAAACCACAGAGTACCTCTTGCCACCACATTTTCCATTTTTTTTCATGCAGAATCCCACTGTGAAATACACAAGAGAGAGACTATCATGGATAATATCTCTGCAATGGAAAACAAAGAACTCCTTTTTCTGTCAAAAGCCTCTTGGCTCTGCATTTTTGGCATCCAGCGTTTATCAGCTTCACAAAAATCCATAAAACAGGTGTATACCAAACCCTGGGGAAAATGTCGCTTCGACATTTTCTATCCTTCCAGCCTGCAGTTCAGTATTTCTGGATTATCTTATTAAAATATTGGTTGAATTTCTTCCCTTCTTACATCAAGAATACTAACCACAGGGGGCGGAGCCTAGATGGCCAACTGAGAGCAGTGAATTTTGAGAGCTCCATAAACTAGTATAATAATATAGGAAAATTTTATTGTTTTCAAGTTTAAAACATCAGAAATATATAGATAAACTACTAAACAATATAAATATCAATTTTGGTGGAGATATACAAAAACATTTCCTGTGAAGTCACTTGTAGATATATTGAGTCACTGAATATGAACAACTCAAGGAATTGTCATCCAGATGCTGCTTTGAAAAAAGAACTGCAGTTGATAACATCTACCTTACAGGAACTATCTTTGAAGATGGATAGCTTTAAAAATGACTTAGAAAATCTCAAATTTAATTATCAAAAAACAGACTGACACTCTTAAGGAGCTATTACAGCAACACCATACAAAAATGACAAATATAGACACTTCTCTAAATGACATTGAAGGGAGACTCAAAGAGGAAGAATTCCAAAAATAATTTCTGCTTAAACAGAATACATGGCTGCTTAACAAAATAGATGACTTAGAAAACAGGGAAAGGAGAACCAACATAATGATCTTTGGTCAGTCTGAAAACACTGAAGGAGAAGACATTTCATTTTTAACAACCTGGATTTCTGAATTTTTAGACTTGAACAAGAGACTTTCATTTGGAATTGAAAGGGCACATAGAGCAGTGAGGAAAAATGCTTCTTACTCAACAAATAATCCACCTAGATCCATAGTTATAAAATGTATTTCATTTCTGTGCAAGGAACTAATATTAAAATCTCCTTGGAGAAAATCACCCTTAAAATACAATCAAAGCCTGATAAGGTTTGACAATGATTATGCTTCCAGAATACTAGAACAAGGGAAAAAAGTCTGGCCAATAATAAAACTGTTGAAACAAAACAACATTAAAGCACAGCTGGCCTTTCCAGCCAAGATAAAAATACTTTTTGCCAATGAGATGAGAGCCTTTAATAACTTAGAAAAAAAAGCTACTATATTCATCAAAAACAACAACATTGTGTCTATCCCAGAAGAAATGTGATGGATGGCCCCTACTCTTAAAAGAATAAAAGAAACAAATCCTTGGACAGATGCTAGAAAGAAGAAACAAAAAAACTGATTCCAATATAGCTGTCCCAAAAAAAATAACTTACAACTACATCTCTCAAAGTATCAACTGATATGGTACATCACTTGTCATCTGTTTTTATTTAAAAAAGGAGGGTTTCTTAAACAACTGAGATACAGTAATAATTTATTCAGAATGTTCAAAGAGTACAATAATTCTTCACAAACAAAGGTAGGTCAAGATGGGTTACTATTTACATTATATATAAGCCAAACAAAGCGACATATAATGCAAACATATGTTTCTATTCCCCTATTTGAACTCATTGAATACTTATCTTGTTAATTTTTCATTGATTTTACTTATAATAATTTAAGTAATTAATTAGCTAAGTCAACAAGGTACCATTTATCAGAGTTCGGACTCAAATGTAACAAATTAACATCATATATAAAAGTAGTAACAGCAGAGTGTTTGAAAAAAATGCTGTCATGGAGACTGATGCCTTCTTCAGTTAAAGTATGATTTAGAAATGTCATGTATATCCTGGTTAAATAATAGTAGCAAACTCTTAGTACAAATGTCATCATTATTCTGTCTAGATTAGAATCCTGCTGAGCATGGAGCCATCTTTAAATTTCTAGTCTCCCACCAGGACACAAGTGCTCCTCAGCAATTACATTCTGCTTGCCAAGCACACTCAAGCAAATCTGCAGTCTGTGGCTACCACTCCACCCATACAGTATAAGAAGGAATCAGTACTGCAAACTAAACAAGGATATACAGTTTGAGCCTCAAGAGCAGGGTTAGTCCACCAAGGCATTCTACTTGTATGTTTTATGAGAGTGAAGCTATTACATTAGCAGTATTTCTTAGTAGTTCTCAGCTTGCTAATAAAACTGACTGTTGTAGCCTTGTGTCCCCCCCCGCTAGTACAGTAATCCTAACTGTCCAATAGACAGTATACATTTAATTCACATTCCTGTGACTAAATTAACCATCAAGCAGCCCTCTCAGTGTTTTCTGCCTTAGTTTGTATCACTTGGAGGACCACCTGTTTATTTGCATCTCTCTACATTCTCCTTCATTGCTAATGTACCTCCCTACTCTAATCTGTGCACAAACTGGTTACTAATCAGCAAGTCAGTGTGAAGACACACTACCAACCTTAATAAACTTTGCTGTCTCTTCTCTCCTTCACATTACAGGTAGTTTGAATTATTACTTACCCCCTCTGAGGCCTTCACTGATTTCCACTGATTGCCTCTCTGGTTTCTTTGCATTCCACCTGTTTACACCCCTTGTGCTATCTTCCTCCCCCAATACAAAGTCTATATTAGAATCCTGTTGAGCATGGAGCCATCTTTAAATTTCTAGTCTCCCACCAGGACACAAGTGCTCCTCAGCAATTACATTCTGCTTGCCGGTAAGCCATTAGACCTCAGGAATTTGTTTTAAAAGTGTTCAGATTTGTAAAGTAATACTTACTTTTTCTTTTGTCTTGGTTGGCTCTGCCCCACTCCATTTTGCCCTCACTAATGCTTGGGCTCTATCCGCTCCCCTGCCCTGCCCCCTATTCCCTCCCGCCCCCACTACCTCTATATTTATAGTAATCACAGGCACACCCACAGCTCACCCTCACATCACCTCCACCAATCACAGCTCCTCAAGTCATATCACATTATACCACACCAACTTGCTCCACACAAAATACTCCCAATCACTTTCATTCCCACTAGGCATTTTTTACATCACCCACACTACTTCCCCATCCACATATAGTGCAATCCTAGAATTCCTATTCAGACCCCCCACCTAGAAACATCTTAAAGTTTATAACCATGACTATCACGCAACTAAGTCTAGTCTGTCTTCTCATAATTCTTTACAACACCACAAGTTATCACTCTAGCAGTATCCCTAAACTTAGTAGCACAACACTGCATTATGCACTCTCGTATACAGACACCACACATTATAATAATATCTGCCCACAGTTATTCAAGAACTACATCACGGACCAATTCAGGACTAAACACATATGCTCTCATTCCTACTCCAAAAAAACACAATACTTTCTCACACTCCTCACCAAACTCCAACATCTGTATAACCATTTTAACTCCAGGCTCACCATAAGTGGGGATATCCACCCCAACCCAGGCTCAAATCCATCCTGTCCAACTCAAACTGTTCCAACACGAATGTCAGAACATAACATCCCTACTTTCTTCATCCCTGGGTAAATCAACAACAGCAGCAAAACCAACCATCTTTTAATGCTAAATATTAATATTAGAAGTATCAAAAATAAAATACCTGAACTCCAGGCCACAATAGCACACTACTCCCCAGACATAGTTGCTTTAACAGAAACCTGGCTAAATAAAAACATAGCTAACTCAGAAATTCTCTCTACCGGCTACAATATCATTAGACAAGACAGACCACTTCGTAAAGGGGGTGGAACTGCCTTACTGTACAAGTCAAACTTAACTGTCCATCAATTACCAAACTCCTACCCCTCCCCCAATAATTGGGACATACTTATCTCACAACTTCAACTTCACCCTAAAAAGGTCATCACCACAATTGTGATCTATATTCCACCTGGTAATACACCTGCTAGCCTTGAAGACTTCTTATCCTGGTGTTCTTCCACATACTCACAAGAAACCCTTATTCTGGGGGACTACAACCTAGATTGGTTCACCTGTATATCAGAACCACCAAGTAATCTAATAAATCTCCATGGCTACCAGCAGCTAGTCCAAATTCCAACTAGATGTGATAAAAATCTAAAAGGAATCCATCCTTGACTGGGTCCTAACTAACAACCCCACATTGTACCCTCACACAGGCAGTCTCCCAGACACCTTAAGTGACCACAACATAATATACTTTATACATAGTAGAACAAGCATATGCAAAACCACTAACTATATATCCACTAGAAACACAAAAAAATTCTCTCCTGAGGTCCTCAACACTTTACTCTGTAACTGTGACTGGACCCCCTAAAAACCCTCCCACTTGACCAGGCTGTAGTATATTTCAACAAAACATTTCTACAACACCTAGACACTGTTGCCCCATTGCACAAAATCAAGGTTAGAACCTCTACAAACCACTGGCTCAGTAAAGAAACCAAACAAATCCTCAAGTCCAGAGACACTGCCTGGCTTTACTATCAAAAAAACAAAGAAACACAAAGCCTAACTAAGTACCAAGAACTGCGCAACCATGCAAAAAAATGCATTAGGCTGGACAAAAAATCCTACTACACAACATTACAAACTAAATACCAACACAACCATAAAAATTTTGGAAAAATGTAAACCAGCTACTAAAATCCACCCAAAAGGCTACCCCAAACCAACCACCCCTGACACTAAAGTTCCCATTGAAACACAATTCAACTCCCACTTTGTGAACTCAATTCTATCCTTAGTATCACAGGACAGTTCCTTCCTCACTACCCCCCCCAACACAAACAACACTAATACAAGCTTTAACCTCAAAACAGTTTCCACCACTTCAATCAAAAGTATGCTCTCCAAACTAAAACCTCATCAACAGCAGCCGACCTACTCCCCAGCTATTTCTTGAAACTCACAGCAGATGCTATTGCTATCCCAGTCTCCACTCTCATAAACAGATCAATTGTTGAAAACTATGTGCCCAAACTCTGGAAAATATCCTATGTTACACCCATACATAAAGGGGACCTCAACTGAACTTAATAACTACAGACCCATAGCTTTACTCTCCCCTGGCCAAAATCCTAGAAAAATGCATCCATACCCAGATGCTAAACTATCTCCTAGACAGCAACATCCTGTCACCTACTCAGCATGGTTTCAGACCTGCCCATAGTACCACTACAGCCCTCCTCTGCTTCACAGACACAGTAAACCCTCTCAAAAATGGCCTACAAGTGTCAACTCTTTTTGGATTTGTCCAAAGCGTTTGACACAGTCTCACACCAAATCCTGCTAAACAAACTAAACCAATATCATCTATCAAATTCCACTCTTACCTGGTTCCAAAGCTACTTAACTGACAGGTACCAAGCTGTGAAATGGGAAAATTCTCTCTCTCCTCAGCTGCCCATAACTATAGGAGTCCCACAGGGTTCTATCTTAGGACCACTACTATTCACAGTCTTCACAAATGACCTCCATACCTCCACACAGCATGCATCTATAATTCAGTATGCAGATGACACTACCTTAATCTGTGCTGCACAAAACATTCCCACCCTCCTGAAAACAACTCAGCTAGCATTCTCTGACGTTGAAAACTACATTACCAAAGCCCAACTTATCCTCAATCCAAAGAAAACTCAGCTTATGATTATAAGCAGTTCTAACAAAAACACTAACAGTCAATTCACTATCTACTCCACTAATGCTACTCCAATTGCTCCAATGGCACAGGCTAAGCTATTGAAAATAACCATAGACTCCCACCTAAAATCTGATAGTCATCTCAACTTAACTATTAAAAAAGTACATGCCAAACTGGGGTCGCTCTACCGTATCAAACCATTTCTTACCAGCAACACAAGATCAGCCATTGCTCGCTCCCAACTTCTTTCCACTCTACTCTATGCATCTCCCATTCTGACTAATCTCATCAAAACTGAACTAAGCAAAATGGAAGCCTGCTATTACAGAATTGCCCACTTTGCTGCAAATTGCTCATATAGAACTCATCACTGTACTGCTTTGAGACAGCTCCACTGGCTTGAACTGCCCAATCTCCTAACCTATAATCAGCTCTGCCTCTGTCATTCTATCTATTACCTCCCCAATAAGTGTCCTGCCCTCAAAAACGTAGTACAACATCACTCAGACAAAAGGCCTCTTAGATCATCAAGTAAACTACTACTAGAAGTCACCAACAGCTACAATAGCTTTGGAGATGCACTATATAATAGTTCAGTGGCTAAAAAATGGAACTCTGTCCCTACAAGCATTCAAAACACATCATCCAAAGCCTCCTTTAAAGACCCCATCAGGCAACATCACAAGGAAAGTTGGCAGTGTCATGATTGCTCCCCAGGCTAGTGAAAGCGGATAACACATACATACAAAATCTAGAGCACTTGATAATAGTTTTCAATCTTACTCACAAACACTGGCTAATCTACAATGTATGTACTGTACCTGTGTACTATGTATGTATTCTACCTATGTTCCAAATTTCAGCTGTACACCACAAATCTATTAATTACCTTTATTTTTAAAATTAATATTTTTTGTTTGTTCTCTCCACTGTAACTGTTTATGTGCTGCATACCACTGTAAAAACATGTCTCCTGTAATTTGTGTGTATACTGATCATGTCTAAATAACTAAATGTGTCTGTAATTTTTCTTTGTGGAGCTTTTCTCCCTGGGCCTCTGCTGAAAAAGGGCCTTTTTGGCTCAGTCAGACACCCTTAGTTAACAAATGTAAAATAAATAAATAAAATAAATAAATATAGTTAATATCAATTATGGCAGGTATCACAGCTACAAGTGCTGTTTGATCAATCCTGATATGGTGTATGTGGATGCAGCTGTGTCTGGCAGCTAGTAGAAATGTCATTATTATTCTGTTTAAACATAGTTAATATCAATTATGGCAGATATTATAGCTTTGAGTGCTGTTTGAGCAACCCTGATATGGTATGTGTGGCTGCAGCCACGTCTGGCAGCTAGTGCAAATGTCATTATAATTATTATGTCTAAACATAGTTAATATCAATCATGGCAGGTATCATATCTTTGACAGCTGTTTGATTAAGCCTGACATGGTGTGTGTGGATGCAGCTGTGTCTGGCAACTGTTGTACGTTGCTGTTTTCATCCCTGGGAAGCTGTGGTTTGCAGCTTGTGATCGAGGTTTACTGATGCTTGTGTATTAGGAAGAGACATTTGGCGTTTTAGCCTGGATCCAGGGGAAGGGGTGGATAAAACTGTGATTTGGGATATTTTGGCAGAGAATAGTTTGTTTATACATGTGCTCAGTGGGAGGTGGGAAGGCTGAAAGAATGTGTTATCTCTTGTTGTGGCTGCTTGTTGAGAGTTTTTTTTTATCTGGGTTTGGTCTCCGTTCTTTTCCTGGCTGCTGCCTCGCTGAAAGGGAGGGAGTTTAGGCTTGAAGTTGCAGTGAAGTGAAGCTTTGCTTCAGATCCATTGCAATCCTCTGGTATGTAGTACACAGACACACTAACAGAAACAGATCTTCCCAGTTTGCTATGATAACAGAGACAGAGTGATGATAATGCTTAATCGCTCTGAGGAGCCACTAAGTTGATTCTCGGCAATGAAGTTTTTGGTTAAAAAAATATATACATATAATAAAGGGGCTGTTTTAAACAACATGTACACATATTGATGGTCTCCCAACACTTCATTTAGCTCATTAAGTTGATTCTTGATAAAAATAAATAAATACAATAATAAGCGCAATTTTATATTTAAAGTGTATTTTGGTCCAAACACATTAAGGACTTACATAAGAGTGGAAATCTGAGTTATTGTGAAAGACTAAGAGCAGTTGGTCTTGTGCAGTACCCTTTGCAGTGGTCTGGGAGGTGAGCTTGCTCGGACGTGTTGGGCATATGGGGATAACTGGTTCTAGGGATGTTTGGGGTTGCTGGGAAGTGTTAGAGAGTCATCAGATTTCTTTTGTGAAAATATCTGTGGGAATGGAAGGTGTGTTGAGTAGTTCACAGGCAGAGTGGCCACTGTATGGAACAGGACAAATATTGGTTTGGATATTTTAAGAACAGCCTGGAAACACACCACATGAACTAGTGAATGGTATTCTGGCAAAACTGGATGGGCATTGTTGCCCATGCTTGAAGTACTGATATGTATGTATGTAAGGATGGAAATAGACTTATAAAAGATAAGAAACTAAAAGGGTCTCATAATTTAAAGTCTATGAACTGTATAAACATGCTTGGAATGAGCTAATAATAAGTATAAGCATTACAGCCTGTGGTCTCTCAAATAACTAAGCAATAGCCAAAACACACACACACACACAATAGTTATGTAATGTATGATTTTAGTAACTCTAGACATAAAATATATAATTGTCATATAAGATGAAGCAGTCTTCTGAATTTAGATATTAAAGACAGGATTTAATAACATGGGCTTGTGTATAATAACACTGCTGTCTTAACTTGTCATAAATGACATACACTACATTGAACATCAATGGGAAGCATGATGATTTTCTTATATAAGTAAATATGCATAACAAGTCATGTAATTGCTTTAACTTGAATTGTAGTTTTTGTAACCCATCTTGACCATACATAATACTTAAGCTGTTACCAATATAACTAATGTTTTATACATCACATCAAACTGACAAAGTTGTTCAAGAGAAACAATAGAAGCCTGAACTTGAAATGTCACAGAATGTAACAATCATATTCTGAACAAATAGTATTAAATTGACAATAGACACTCAGTTTAATAACATGAGCTTGTATATAATAACACTACTGTTTTAACTTGTCATAAATGACATACACTATATTGAACATCAAGGGGAAGAATGATGATTTTCTTATATAAGTAAATATGCATAACGAGTCATGTAATTGCTTTAATTTGAATTGTAGTTTTTGTAACCCATCTTGACCATACATAATACTTAAGCTGTTACCAGGGTAACTAATGTTTTATACATGACATCAAACTGACAAAGTTGTTCAAGGGAAACAAAAGAAGGCTGAACTAGGAATGTCACAGAATGTAACAATCACATTCTGAACAAATAGAATTAAATTGACAATAATCACTCAGTTTAACATTTTCTGATTATACAAAATAGAATGTTGCCATTTAAATCTAAAAACTTTCAGTATATGCCATAAAATGGCAATTTATGAATATGGAAAGGGAACTTGCAATCATTAATCACAATAAGTGAATTTGTTGCTTTTAACCTATAATTTCACTCATTTTATAATATGAAATGACAGATATGAAAATCCTTATGTGTAGGAAATGGGGGAAGAGGGATGCACTGATAATTAAAATGCACTAACTTTCATCAATGTTCATATAAAACAAACTTGATGCTTTAAGTAAGATAGCAACAAACAAAGTACTTACTTAAATGCTGGCAAACAATAAAATATAACTTCTGATATAGCCAGTAAAATACATTATATTGTAAACATTAGGTATAAATATTATTACCATCTATTTATATTAAGTAATAAGTTTTGAAAGACTTCATCAGTAAGGGTGAATATGTTAAATAACTGTGCTATAATCTTTTATTGAGGTTTTATATATGATACATCCTACTTTACTATGATTGAATTGCTTATCATCTATCTTTCATGTAAATATTAATTGTTTATACAATAAGTAGACATTTATATTGTATTAGAATTCTGTCTAATCTACAATAGTACTATATCTGTTCAAAATAATATAAATATTGCTTATTCCTATTACAAATATTCTCCATGTGATAATTCAGTTATAGAGCTCAGATGTTCTGTATTGTCAAGGTATGAGTGATAATCTGATGGACTTAGGTTTATCCATCAGATTAGGAATGATTTTCATCCCATGGCTAGTGTGGATCTTAGTTTTGTTAACATTTATTAATTTAAATTTGTTATTTCACAAAAGCATTTTTAGTATACCTGACCAAAACATTACTTTATTGGTAAACACTCAAAGTATAAAACTGATAATTTCCTTTAAAAGCTCAAACATATACTTTATAGTTATTAGAGGAAAATGCTTAATAGTCACAAGAAAACAAAAAAAAAATAGTCTAAATAAACTAAGATGAATTTAACTTTATTATCTTTAAATACCAATGGCTTAAACAATCCTAGCAAGAGATCAAATCTACTGAAATATTTAAAACTGAACAAAGCACAAATTGTCTTCCTTCAAGAAACTCATTTCAAAACAGATGACAATTACAAATGGAATCCTAAGGAATATATGATATTGGCGCAATCCACTTATAAGACAAAGACAAAAGGGGTAACAATTTTATGGAAAACAAATGTGATTAACCCAGAAATCATTTATAAGCATGAAGATAAAGAAGGCCTTATGGCATTAGTAATAGTTAAATATAATAACAGAATATGGACCCTAGCCAATCGATACTGGTTCCCAGGCATTGGAACAGGAACTGTTAAAAAACATTTGGATTTCATTTCCAATAATTATAAAGGCAACTTAATATTAGGAGGAGATTTTAACTGTATATTTGAAATTTCTGAAACTACAAATAAAAGACTGCTGCATACATCTGCTGTATCAAAAGCTTTAAGCAAGTGGGTAGAATCATTTCATCTTGTAGATACTTTCAAATTTAAAGAAGATAAATCTTTGTTGTTTTCCCATCAAGATCACAGATTTGGTAACCAAACTAGAATAGATAAAATATTTGCTGCCCATGACTTACATTCTAAAATCATTAATTTCTCAGTCACTCCCTGCCCCATTTCAGACCACAATTCATTGATACTAAAACTTCAAAATGGATACAAACCATTAATCTTTAACTCCAGAATTCTAGCATATATAACTAAAATTAAAGAGTTCAAACCTTGGTTATTATCTGAATTACAGTTCTTCTTAGATATTAATTACACCACAGAAATAAATAAAATAATGATATGGGACTCATTAAAAGCTTACATATATGGTAAAACCCTAACATGGTATAAAAAAATCAGAGAATGGGATTCTGAATTACTAGATTTACAATCCAAACTTTTGTCAGTAAAAGCTGAAAAAATCAAAATAATTTGGAGAAGAAAAAGAAAGTCTTTCTTCTTCTTTCGGCTGTTCCTGTTAGGGGTCGCCACAGTGGATCATCTGTTTCCATTTCTTCCTGTCCTCTGCATCTTGCTCTGTCACACCAACCACCTGCATGTCCTCTCTCACCACATCCATAAACCTTATCTTAGGCCTTCCTCTTTCTTGTTACCTGGCAGCTTCATCCTTAGCATCTTTTCCAAATATACTCTGCATCCCTCCTCAGCACGTGTCCAAACCAATGTCATCTTGCCAATCTGGCTTTGTTTCCAAACCTTCCTACCTAGGATGACCCTCTGATATATTTATTCCTAATCCTGCCCACCCTCATCACACCCAGTGCAAATCTTAACATCTTTAACTCTGCCACATCCAGCTCTGACTCCTGCCTTTTTGTCAATGCCACTGTTTCCAACCCATATAACAAAGCTGGTTTCACTACCCTCTTGTAGATCTTCCCTTTCACTCTTACTGGTACTCGTCTGTCACTAATCCCTCCTAACACTCTCCTCCACCCACTCCATCCTGCCTGTAGATGAAAAAAGTAGAAGTATTAAACAATAAATACAATTAAATTTTACTACATAAAACTAGTTCAGCTTTAGAAAAACTAAAAACTAATACCTTGGCCACTTCTCCCAAATATCTACATAGTTTATCCACAAGAATCAAAATACAATCAAAAGCTAATAACATTAAAAGTATCTTTCATGAAAAGAAAAAGAAAAATGTCTCAGATATAGCTAACATTCTTGATGCCTATAGAAATCACTATATGGAACATTTCCAAAAAGAAAATATACATATCGATCAATTAAATCTAAATGAAAAATGTTCCTTATATTAAAAAAATACCAGAAAAATTAAAACTAGATCTGCAAGCACCCATATCCTACAAAGAAATTACAGATACAATAAAAGAGGGTAAAAATAATAAAGCTCCGAGTATAGATGGCATAATTATGGAAATATATAATTTTTTCCTTCAAAGATACTATCCCTCTTCCAAAAAACTCTATTAGAAATTCAGTCACAAGGTTTAATACCACCCTCTTGGAGATTTTCCTTAATCATACCAATCCTAAAGGAAAACAAATCCCCAAATCTCTATACCTCATATAGACCTATATCATTATTAAATAATAACTATAGGATATTTATGACAATATTAACTAACGCAATGAAAATAACATTATCCAAAACAATAAATAATGATCAAACTGGATTTATATATCCTAGACACACACATGACAATATTAAAAGGATACTTTCTCTTATAGATTATGTTAATAAAGAAAATAAAGAAACACTCATAATTGGCTTAAATATAGAGAAAGCCTTTGATTCCCTAAATTGGGACTATTTATTCAAAATCCTAATAGTATTTGAATTTCCTTCATCCTTTGTTCATCTCCTAAAGAATATATATACAAATAATTTAGTGTATATCAAGTTAGGTCCTTTTACCTCTGAATCCATACATATAACAAAAGGCACTAAACAAGGATGTCCCATGTCACCGATTCTATTTGCTCTGGCTATTGAAATATTGGCAAATTCAATTTGTAACAATTTAAAAATCAAAGGAATAGATGTTTATGAACAATACAATTCTAAAGTAATGATATTTGCTGATGACATATTACTAACATTATCTAATACAAAAGAGACATTAGAAGAATTAGATATGTTAATTGACAAATTTCACATTAGTTCAGGACTCCATTTCAATAAATCAAAATCAAAATGTTTATTTTTAAATAAAAGAATAACTGCAGACTAAGGGGGATCACATCATAGGGAAACAAGATTTACCTTAAAATATGTATGAATTGAGTTATGCAAGGATAATAATGAATTAGTCTCAAAAAACTACAATAATATCATTGATACAATTAAAATCTCTGTGGAAAAATAAAACAAAATAATATTAATATTTGAAGATAGACTACATTTAATAAAATGGTTTTACTACCCGAGATCCTATATATAGCCTTGGCAATAAATAATGACTATACAACTGTTACCAGAAAGGAATATACTTAAATAAATTCATGCCTAATAAAATTTGTATGGTTTCTCAAAAGAAACAGAATAGCTTTAATACATCTATCAGACCATGGAAACAGGGTGGATTAAACTTTCCTGATATAGAAACATATGTAAAAGCATCAATATGTAAAACAATCTCAGATTGGATAAGTCCAAATTACTCTTCAAATTGGAAAGAATTACTAACTGTAATATCAATAAATGAATTTGATTTACAAAAAAAATTTCAAATAACAGATAAAAACAATTTGCTATGGCACATATGTATTAGCATTCAATATAACATAACTAAACCCACTAAAACTTATATGATTAATTATTACATTGACTCATTTAAGAAAATTATTAATGCAAATATAGATTTAAAAATCTGGTTTGATATTTTAACACCATTTATAGTCACAAAAAACTTTTCACAAAAAAATATACAGAGAAATTATTAATTCCTAAAAACATAAAGGATTTGTTTGTTGGCTCCAATGTATCAAAGAACTAAACGTTTTAAATATGCAAGAAATAAAAACAACATACAAAATTCCACAACAGGACTGGCTAACTTTACAGAGTATTCTGTCATATTCACAAGATTTAAGTAGAATAATTAACAAGTCTTCATTTAAAGAAATACCTAAATTTACAAAATACAAATATGAAATCATATATAATGAATTTGACATGGGAAACAGTATTTCAAATGTTTACAAAATATTGATAAACTATAAAACAATACCCACAACCTCATATTGGAAATATATAACAAAAGGACACTCAATACAGTCAACTGAAGATATTAAAACAAATATTGTATTATTAATAAAATATACATCCTTTACACAATACTGGAAAGTTTTTAATTGGAAATGCTTGCGCAGAGCATTCTTAACCCCAGACAGAATCAGTAAAATTCGTTCTTCCATAAAAAGAATATGTTGGAGATGTGAACAAGTACACAATGCAGATTAGAACCACATTTTCTTTGACTGTGTTAAAATTAAGTCATTCTGGAATGGTATTAATAACTTTCTACAAGCTTTATTTAATGAATAATTTTAATTAACTAAAACTCTTGTATTATTAAATGTGAACGGAGGTCCTCATTTGAATAGGTCAAACATGTATCTAGTAGGGACTATACTTGAAATTTCAAGGAAGTGTATAGCAAGAAGATGAAATATAAACACAATACCAACTTTGGAAGACTTCTACAGCCAACTGAAGACCACAGCATTATTGGAAATTAAAATTAAAGAACTAAGAATTTATCCAAAGCCATTTATCAACAACACTTGGGGAAAAGTCTTATTGTTGATTGACACTATACAATAATTGATCAGACACTCTGATAATGGATTAGACATACTTATAAAGTAACTGTACACATTAAGATCTGTTATGGTGTCAGGCTAATGTAAATAGTGTACATAGTTATTTATGATGTTATATATAAATACTATGGAATTCATTCAAATGTATTTTAAAAATAAAAAAAAAATTTTTGAGAAAAAAATACTAACCACACTTTTCAATTGGTTCTCAGTGAAATCACTCACAATATTAGTATAGTTTATTAATGATAAACATAAGTCAGACACTTTCTCTTCAGTTATTTATATGGCAAAACTTATTCTATAGCTCAGTGATTTTATTTTAAATAACTTTATCCAAAATGTAAACAAAGACTCTGACTCAATGGTTCATAAAACAAACAGATCCAAGCATTGCCATTCCATTTATGGCTTGAGTGTAGGGACATTTTTTTTTTGGTCATAGATAGATACTAGTGATGTGGTCTACAAGATCACATAGAGACCTAACCCAATTTC